>NC_052343.1:5839266-5846766 GCF_016432855.1 Salvelinus namaycush | reverse complement strand
AAGGGCCAGGTGTGCGCAATGAAAGTTCCAGAGGGATCCGAGACCGGGTGGGGGGTTGACATGCTGCGATGCCACACGAGACTGGCACTCGGGTGCTTCTTGCTCAAGACATACTGTATGAACCTCGCCATAATATGGTAGATGCTTAAACATACACGTTTGCCTCTTGCTGTTCCGTCGGAGAAGAAGAGAAAAGCAGGTCGAATAGAATTTCCATCACAGATTGCCACACTGTGAGAAAGAAGGTGGGTAGAGATTGCTCCCCTTTTAATGTAAGGCTGGCATGCTTACTGTTCACATTCCAGGCTGGCACCCCTCTGCTCACACTGCCAACTTGGCAAACACAGAGTCCCACTACTAACAAACAAACTTACTGACACACTGTCAACACATGGGTGCGTTTAGTCAGCTGGGTTATGTGCTGTTCAGGTCAATTGCCTTATTCAAGGGCACAGAAACACCGCCCAGTGCGGCCCCACCCACACACACTTCCTCAGTCGCCCTAGCTACACTTGTATCACACCACCTCCTCTTTCTTAATACCTAATTCAACTGTACTGTATATAAGAATATGAATATGTACTGTATATATTAATAGTGGGTAAATAGTATATTTTATTTCTCTTGGTTTCTCGCTTTCCTATATACTCTCCAATATACTTTCCTATATACTCTTTTTTTATTAGATTTTTTAAATTTGAATTTAATGTAATATCTTATGTTGTTCTTGTCTATTACTGTTCTGTACTTTGTCACGTATGTGTATGTTTTATGTGGACCCCAGGAAGAGTAGCTGCTGCACGTGCAGTAGCTAATGGGGATTCTAATAAACTAAACTAGCTTGGCATGAGAACACCTGTGGTTGTTTACTGAGCGTACGGTCATCTGCCAACATCAAAGACGAACCAGGGAGAGAGGGTGAGCGAGAGAGAGAGAGAAGAGAAAAGAGGGAGGTCAAACAGACGGGGGGAAAAGGAAGGACCGACCGGCTGCCTGGCTGTTTGTCAGAGTGTGCATCCTCTATGAGAGAAAGGAATGTGACATAGCGCTGGAGGAGGTTTCCAAATCCATTTCCTCCTCTTGTCTGTCCACATCAGACCCTGATGGATCTGCTGGTTCTTATTGTGCTTCGTTTTTCGTGCTGGGCGGGGCGGGGGGGGGCGACTGGTTCTGAGACACACGCACAAAATGATACATCTGCCTTGATCATCTCCACTTTAAGCCACATGAACAGTTACCGCCGGCGAGCGCATGCAGAAATCCCGCAATTCGGCGGAATGCACTTCTTATAGCCCGGTTTGTGTGTGTGTGTTTGTGTGACGATGTCTCTGTGTGTGTGCGCTGATGCCTTGTGCTGGCGTGTGTGTTTGTGTGTGTCTTTTTCTGTGGCAGCTTTTTTTAATCCGTTTTTTTTGTGTCAAAAATATTTGGAATCATTCGATAATGGGGGGAACTGGCACTTATTAGTTCCTTATCTGTCGCTAATTACCCATTAAATCATCACACACACATATATTAGCTGCTAATTAGTAATCAGCTAATCATGAATATGCAGTTTTTTAAGACCACTTGAAATGCTGAAATATGAATTCATTCATTATCGCCGTATTGTATCCTTCAGTAAGTCTGCTCCTGATGATATCAAGGTACACCATGGGTCAAAAGTTGTAGAACACCTTCTCATTCAAGGGTTTTTCTTTATTTGTACTATTTTCTACATTGTCGAATAATTGTGAAGACATCAAAACTATGAAATAACACATATGGAGTCATGTAGTAACCAAAAACGTGTTAAACAAATCAAAATATATTTTAGATTTGAGATTCTTCAAATCTAAAATTGGCATTCTCTCAACCAGCTTCACCTGGAATGCTTTTCCAACAGTCTTGAAGGAGTTCCCACATAAGCTGAGCACTTGTTGGCTGCTTTTCCTTCACTCTGCGGTTCGACTCATCCCAAACCATGTCAATTTGGTTGAGGTCGGGGGATTGTGAAGGCCAGGTCATCTGATGCAGCACTACATCACTCTCCTTCTTGGTAAAATAGCCCTTACACAGCCTGGAGGTTTGTTGGGTCATTGTCCTGTTGAAAACAAATGATAGTCCTACTAAGCCCAAACCAGATGTGATGGCGTATCGCTGCAGAATGCTGTGGTAGCCATGCTGGTTAAGTGTGCCTTGAATTCTAAATAAATCACAGACCGTGTCACCAGCAAAGCACCATCACACCTTCTCCTCCATGCTTTACAGTGGAAAATACACATGTGGAGATCATCCATCCAACCACACCGCATCTCACAAAGACACAGCGGTTGGAACCAAAAATATCCAATTTGGACTCCAGACCAAAGGACAAATTTCCACCTGTCTAATGTCCATTGCTTGTGTTTCTTGGCCCAAGCAAGTCTCTTCTTCTTATTGGTGTCCTTTAGTAGTGGTTTCTTTGCAGCAATTCGACCATGAAGGCCTGATTCACGCGGTCTCCTTGGAACAGTTGATGTTGAGATGTGTCTGTTACTTGAACTCTGTGAAGCATTTATTTGGGCTGCAATTTCTGAGGCTGGTAACTCTAATGAACTTATCCTCTGCAGCAGAGGTAACTCTGGGTCTTCCATTCCTTTGGCGGTCCTCATGAGAGCCAGTTTCATCATAGCGCTTGATGGTTTTTGCGACTGCACTTGAAGAAACTTTCAAAGTTCTTGTAATGTTCCGTATTGACTGACCTTCACGTCTTAAAGTAATGATGGACTGTCGTTTCTCTTTGCTTATTTGAGCTGTTCTTGCCATAATATGGACTTGGTCTTTTACCAAATAGGGCTATCTTCTGTATACCCCCCCACCTTGTCACAACACAACTGATTGGCTCAAACGTATTAAGAAGGAAAGAAATTCCACAAATGTACTTTTAACAAGGCACACCTGTTAATTGAAACGCATTCCAGGTGACTACCTCATGAAGCTGGTTGAGAGAATGCCAAGAGTGTGCAAAGCTGTCATCAAGGCAAAGGGTGGCTACTTTGAAGAATCTCAAATATAACATTTGTTTTAACACTTTTTTGGTTACTACATGATTCCATATGTGTTATTTCATAGTTTTGATGTCTTCACTATTATTCTACAAAGTAGAAAATAGTAAAAAAAATAAAATAAACCTTGAATGAGAAGGTGTTCTAAAACTTTTGACCGGTTGTTAATGTGTGAGAGAGGATGTGCAGTGTGGCCTTGAACATTCATCATGATATTCTGGAGCGTCTACGGTACAGTGCAGTTGTTTGTGTTGGTTACAGTGGGCCCAAGTTCAGAGAGCCTTGGTTCCACCCCTTCTTCATCCCTCTTTCATCCATCCCTTCATACCCTTTGTTTTCCTTGCTGCTGTGTGTTTGTTCTGTTTTCCCCTCTCCTCAGTGTTGGTGGTGCCGGTGGGCAGCTGCCCTGTTGTGTACCTGCTGCTGGGAGCGGAGCGTGTCACATCAGGTGTGTCAGCTGGCCCGTTAGCGAGCGGAGGAGGACCGGACCCCACCTCGGCCAATCAGCTGTCGGCGCGCTGACCTTTCTCCGGCGCGCTGACCCTGATGGGAGGTGAAGTGTGTGGCTGGTAGCAGTCAGGACTGGCACAGCGTGGGGAAAGGGGCGAGGTGGGCTCCGCTGACCAGGGCTGGAGGGGTAGATTTCTCATCCAGTCACCAGTCACCCCCCCATCTCCCCTCCGCTCACTCCAACCTGACACCTCCCCCAACCAACCACCAACCCTCACGAGCTGTAGAGTCATGACAGCTCTCTCAACCAGCTTGCTCCATGCGTTCTCCCTCTCTCTCTCTCTCTCTCTCTCTCTCTCTCTCTCTCTCTCTCTCTCTCGCTCTCTCTCGCTCTCTCTCGCTCTCTCTCTCTCTCTCTCTCTCTCTCTCTCTGTGTCTCTCTCTCTCTCTCTCTCTCTGTGGCTCTCCTTCTTTCTCTGTCTGTCTCTCCCTGGGTTTCCTATTACAGAGACGGAGGCAGAGTAATCACATGAAATCTTCCCAGACTGCGTGTGTTTATATAGAGCTACCTTTTACAGAGTGACCCGGCTCGTCTTCTTTTCTCGCTCGCCCGTTCTCCCTCCCGCCTCGAAGGTGCCTAGCAACAATCTATCCCCTCGGAAAGAAAACAAAAATCAGAGGACGCTCATTTCAGAAAATGTCTGAAATGCATTAATGAATATTTTAGCCATAAAAAGGGGCCACTCTCGGAGCCTCCATGAGACTCCATTTGCAAGGCTCAGTCCTCCAAAGCCCTTTAAAGTCAAGTGATGGGGGGTTAAGTTAATTATGCATATTTAGGAGAGCCTGTGTGTTTCGTGGCAGTGGCTGGGTTTGAGCAACTCTGGCTCTAATTAAACACAGGCTGCATGGAAGGAGAGACTGTCACACACACTTCAACAGCCACAGTCTCCCCACACATCTCATTGAAGGAGATGAAAGACCCTTAACACATTCCGTGTGTTTGTGGATAGAAAATAGCATTTTTTGGGGGATCGGAGGATGGGTGTGTGGATGCGCGCGCGCGCGCGTGTGTGTGTGTGTGTGTGTGTTTGGATAGGAATAAATAACAGAATCAAAATTAGAGAATGAAGTCCTATGTTGAATTTTAAGATGGAAATGATTGTTTGAAAAGCCAACATATCTGGCTGCTAGAAAGGACCATGACACTAACTTCCCTGTTGCGCAAGAGGAGAATGTTGAAGAACATCTTGGCAATAACGTTGAGATGGCGAGACACCATATCGCATTGCCTGATTTAATGTAGATTTACTATTCCACGATGTTTCCCAATGTCCACAAATGCATCCAGATAATTTAGCAGTCTACTTGATGGCCTTGCCCTTTGCATGGCACAGCAACACATTCTTTTCTGTCCTCTACTGCTCATTCAGCTGGTTCTAGACTTTTAAGCTTACTACTAATGCTTAAAATGCACACTACACGTACAACTATATTGCAAATGTTGGATGAAACAACTTTTACTGTCCTCCTTAGCTTCAACAGCCTTTTTCTTTTGTCTTGCCAGCCTGACTCTCCCATGCCGTGGCTCCTAACCTAATTTCCATCATCCCATTATTTCATTTCCTGTGATAAAATGACAAAAGATTACTCACCAGAAAATACTAAATACAGAGCCGGCGCGATGGGATCTCCTCTCGTGTGTAGTGTTCTGGGTACGGCCCGACGCCGTCATATCTCCTATTTTTCTCTCTGTTATATACGGCTGTAATGTTGGAGTCAGGTAGAGACTGTACAGTATTACATCTAGAATGAGTCTGGGTGTCACAATCGGATATGACGCAGCCCGCTGGTCAACAACCCTTCATTTTAGTTTGGGAAACCCTATTTTAAAAGGACGTGTGTGAAAAATGACTTTTCTGGTGACAGGAGTGTCAGGGATGGTGGAAAGAAGAAGTTATTTGAGGTCTTAAAAGAGAGAGGCGAAGGAAGGAAAGCCGGAGAGGCGATGGCTTACTGTACAAATCTCTAGCGAGAGGAGAATTAAAAAGAGCCGCTCGATATCTTTATCTAAGATGATTCATATTTTATATCCAAACAACGCCTCCGTTGGTCCCATTTTTCACAACAGGATAATAGAAAATACAAAGATATGGGCGATGAAATATGAGTTGGTTTGAGGAGGTAAAGAAAGTGGAAAAGATGAGTTTGAGATTAGACTAGAGAGAGATTGTATACAGTCCAACGGAGTCTTGGCATGATGTGAATGTTGTTTGGGAAAAGCTAGTTTGTTCTTCTTTTTTGCGGCGTGCGAAAGTGTAATTGCACACTCTCCCGTCCTGCTGTTCTCTCTCCCCCCTATCTCTCCTCCTGTGCCAGCATGCATGGTGGCAGCTTTGACCAACCCACACAGCTACACTTACACCTGCCCACTCAAACCTTTGATTTGGATCGACCCGCCACAGCCTACACACTTACACAAACATATGGAGAAGTGCCATCGCTATTGGAATATTCATGAAACCATTTTTTTTTTAACAGAATATGATTTTTTTTTTTTATGTTATTAGTCAGGACCGAAAAGATTCTCTGAGTGGATGCTTGAGCGGACATGTGTTGTTTTTAGGATTTGTTCTCCAAACAATGTTGAAACAAAGTATTCTTTAGCATTTTAAGAGTTTTTCTCCTTCTCTCTTTGTTGAAGGCCACTATACCTGTAAATGCCAGTTCTGAGGAGGGAAGAAGAGAAAGCGAGAGACAGGGAGCAAGACAGAGAGCGAGAGAGAGAGAGAGAAAGTGAGAGAGAGAGAAAGTGAGAGCGAGAGAGACAGGGAGCAAGACAGAGAGCGAGAGAGAGAGAGAGAAAGTGAGAGAGAGAGAAAGTGAGAGCGAGAGAGACAGGGAGCAAGACAGAGAGAGTGAGAAAGTAAGACAGAAAGAGAGAGACAGAAAGAGAGCGAGACAGAAAGAGCTCTAGTCAGGCATTAGCATGAACAGGTCCTGGGAGAACTGGTGGGCCAGTGGAAAGTATAGATGAAACAGTCTCTAGTTACCACTGGGCTTCCACTCTGTTTATCACTGGTAGCTCAGGGAATGTGTTAACTGGCTAAACTAACACGACCATCACCATCACTGCAAGGCAATTCTTTTTATGAAAGCCTCTAAATGCTGTTTTTAAGACATTTTCCCTCCTCTACTTTGAAAGTCTCTCTTCCACCTCTTAATTCTTTCTATTCCCTCTCCCTACCCTCTCTCTTTCTCAACCTCCTCCTCGTTTTCTTATTTAGTTAGCAACTCGAAGCCTCTCTTATTATTGGAACATTCTCTCTGGTGCAGAAGTGACATGGTTATTAGCGCCAGTCTTCAGACTGTGTTTTTTTTCGCCCTGGACTGAGAGACGTTGTGCAACTTTAACTGACGTCCCTGAAAGAAAATAAAAGTGCTTCGGAAGCCCAGGCTGAAATGGGCGTCTCCCTTTTCAAAGAGTGACACTTTTGAAAACGGATTCCTGCAAACAGGATTGTCACGACGCATTACGCGTCAGCGGTTTATGTTCCAACGAAACCACTTTTTTCCCCCCTCTGCTTTTAGCATTGATTTCTTGTTCTGGTAGAGTGTGTGTGTGTGTGTGTGTGTGTGTGTGTTTTGGCCAGGCTAGTCTGTGAGGGCCTCTGTGAAGGTAGTTGAAAGACATGCTGGTCTGTAAACCATCACCAAAGTGGATGAAAGAATTATCCATGAAACGATGATGATCAGGAGTAGTAATGGGGTTTGTTATCAGCTAATTGAAGTAATAATCCTAGTCCTATTAGCAGAAGCAGTGAAATTAGCAGTACTTAGTCGTGGTGTCAGAATTAATGTCCCATTCTCCTGGTCTGGGACATATGAAACCTGAGGGCAACTGTCTATAATCAGAACGTACACCATGGTAACCGAAATACACCCACACAACGAACGATCAACGAAAGGATCGTCTCAATCTCATCCTTTCTGACAGAGCGCAATCTGTTCAAACAATAATCAG
>NC_052343.1:5798143-5839166 GCF_016432855.1 Salvelinus namaycush | reverse complement strand
CACTAAAAACAATGCAATTGACTCTCTTTTCAGTATTCACCAGGTGAAAGCTTATGTTTGATTGAAACCCACTACAGCAGGCTCAACACATAAGTGTTGGGAGGCTTTCCGGAAGAATAAACAGGTCAGATTTATGACACCAAACAAGTAAAACAAAAGGACCAGATGTCATAGTAAATACTGGAAAGGGAAAAGGTCCAAAAAAGCAATTATTTTAAAAACATGATCAATAGCAAATAGGCCTAAATGTTTTTTTCAAAGTGAGAAAAAAGAGACATAAAGAAAAGGCATAGGGAAAGGAATTCAGTGGGGAAAAAGCAGAAACAATATAATTATATTCTCTGGATTATCTCAGAAGTGAGGCTTCCTCCAATATTTATGACTTCGGATGCGAAGAAGCCACAGAGAGAGTCGAGGAACTGGACAGTTTGCACAGATGGTGACCATCCTCGTCAACATTCAAATAAAAACGGAATGAGCGTCTCTCTCTCTCTCTTCTTTCTATCCATCCCTGCATGCAGACACAGATAAAAGGTTGGGGTGTAAAAATGTTTAAGTAGGCAGAAGATTGTAAGAGAAAAAAGCAGAATTGCTATTCACTGCTTGCGCAATCCTTTCTGCCTTGTTGAACTTTATTAAATTCTGTCGCTCTCCTTCCCGTCTGGCCCCCTTTGTCAGCTGCTTCTCATGCGTAACTCACAGATTTTAGAGGAAGAGGGGGGGGGTCAAGCTGAAAAGAATGTGATGCTGGTGGTCATACCACTGTGTGCCAGCTAGACCCTCTCACTTAGAAAACAAAACTTAGGAGAGTCCAGGGTGGAAGCATTGACCAAACTTACTCTGACTACAGTTTAGAAAAATAAATAAAAGCCATAGCATTGTATGAAATTACCTGTTTAAACCCACTGTACAATATTTCAATTTTTACAATAAATAATGGCTGTTGAGTATTGAGTTAGTAAAAACATGTTTTATTGGAAACAGCAGGAGGTGAGAGATGCATATTTCTGACAGATGCATAATTCTGAGACTAATGACACAGCGATCGATTGAAAGTGGAGATTCAAATTAAATTCTCTCGTGATCGAAATGGATGTATTTCTCACGCATTTAAAACTCTCTGTTACACAATTCATAGCAATGTTTTTTCTTTAATTAGTTCTTTCTGAGAAATGAGCAGGTCTTAAATCACATCGATAGACTGGCCATTCGTTAGACGGGCTCTGAAAGCAGGACTAATGGTTATGAAAGACCAATCAATGGAAGGCTAGGGGAGTGAGTCGCTGCACTACCCTCTCCCCTTGACAACCATGTCATGTCTTTCAAAAGTCTCCAGGGACCTTTTGATTGATGCTCATCTTTCATCAGTCCAGCTTTAATCTGCCATTTGACTTGTCTTATAACTCATATGAACTAAATCTATTTGACATAAACGTGTATAAATACAGTATATCATTAACAGGATATTTATACTGAATATAGAATAATCACCACAAAACTGTTCCGAGAGACAAGCAAAGGTCTTTATCTATCGATCACATCCGAGGAAAGAGGGGAGAAAGTAGATGATGAAGACAAGATGGAGAGGAGAAAAAGGGTTTTCCAAAACAAACACCCATTCTGAAGTGACATTCAGTCGAGGAAGTCGCAGACACTCTCCTATAGTGTCAGGCAAACAAACAAACAGAGGAACGAGCCGAGACGCAATAGCTGACCTTTGTTCAAAGAGGCGATCTAATCTGTTTCCACTTTACTTAATTAGAAAAGCAGGGAGATTTTTAATGTGCAAAGTGTTAATGGGAAACAGCTCACAGGTGCTAATTATTATTATTATTTTTTTTTAAGTTTTATATAACTTCTATTTATTTATCTATATTTATCTTTTTCTGACTCGGATGACTTGTTATTAGTATTTTTTATGGCAGATAAATGGATGAAATAATTTTTATTTTTATAAATATGAAATCAATGTTAAAATCCCCTTTGTCCCCACTGGTAGTAGGGGTGTGATGTAGTGAATATATTAACACGTCTAGGAAATGGTTCTATAGTTGCACACCTATCGGACATTTCTCGTGCTTATGACTGGTGATGTGTTTTCCTGCTGTGTTTGCCAAGGTAAATGTGCTCACAAATGGTTCCTTTTATTTCCAAAACATGAGCCGTCAACTATTGCAATGTACAGTGAGTTATAGGGTCTGGTCTTTGACAAACCTGAGGGGTTGGCAATTGAAATGTCTCTCCTAATTATATAAAGCTTTTTTCCCACTTTAGGCTGTACAGCAATGTACAGGCTGTGATTTATCCACTGCTTTGCTGCTTGTGCTGGGGTGCCATGTGTGCCCTAGAGGTGGCAACCATAAGGAATAACTTCCTCTTTGTCTTCAACTGTTTGAAGTAGCCAACTGTGGGTTACTATGTCAGCAACTAAAGGTTTATTGAACAGCCAATTATTTTTTCACACTACCACATACAATATGATCCTAGATATGAGGTATTAAAAACCATCCCTTCAAGCAGGCAGTGTCTTATGGGAATGTGATTAGTCATGGAGGAAATAATGTCTTAGGAAGTTCTGTCTCCCGCTCTCTCTCTCTCTCTCCCTCTCTCTCTCTCTCTCTCTCTCTCTCTCTCTCTCTCTCTCTCTCTCTCTCTCTCTCTCTATCTCTCTCTATCTCTCTCTCTCTCTCTCTCTCTCTCTCTCAAACATCTCTCTCTCTCTCAAACATCTCTCTCTCTGTCTGTCTGGAATGTCAGTCAGATGCTGAGCAGCAGAAGTAAGGGAACTGGCCTGTAACAGCATAATCATTTTCAGATCTACTGGATCTTTTACCAAGACTGTTTGAACTACTGTAACTGAGGTTTGCAGATTGTTTTTTGACTGGCTAGACATCCATCTGTACATTGACAAACATAACTAGTCAGGAAAAGCATTGATAAACTCCGAATGCAGTATCAACAACTTCAACATGTTAGTGGTCAGTCCTCTATTTTTTCTATTTGATAAAATATGATTTACTATGCATGATCTAGAGATGCACTAGCTAATGACGCCACCCTCATGCCATGCTTTTTTTCTGACAATTAAGACACACTTGTATGGGCAGCGTGTGGTCTGTCTATTAGGGACTGCAGGGGACAGAGGAAACAAATTAGCTTTCTTGACCTTGGCCCAAGTTTTCCTTCCTTCCACCCCCCCCCCCCCCCTCACTCCCCTTCATTCTCATCCTTCGTGTGCACTTCAAAGGTCAGCTGGTTGACAAAACCCCTCTATTGTCTCTCACTAACAGACCTATTCAAATTAACAACTCATACTGGCCAATGGAGGATAATGCATGGTTATAATATGAGTCTGAAAATAGGATCCCAAATTTAGTTATACTATTCTAACAACTTTACTGAGTCATTCAAGAGGGTCTTGAGTCTTTGAACTGTTGTTTGATGGAAGATTTTACTATACTGAATAAAAATATTAATGCAACATGCATCAATTTCCAATATTTTACTGAGTTACAGTTCACGTAAGGAAATCAGTCAATTGAAATAAATAAATTAGGCCCTAATCTATGGATTTCACATGACTGGGAACACAGATATGCATCTGTTGGTCACAGATACCTTTAAAAAAAACGGAGGGGCGTGGATCAGGAAACCAGTCAGTATTTTGTGTGACCACCATTTGCCTCATGCAGTGCGACACATTTCCGTTGCATAGAGTCGATCAGGTTGTTGATTGTGGCCTGTGGAATGTTGTCCCACTCCTCATCAATAGCTGTGCGAAGTTGCTGGATATTGGCAAGATCTGGAACACGCTGTCGTACACTTCGATCCAGAACATCCCAAACATGCTAAATGGGTGACATGTCTGGTGAGTATGCAGGCCATGGAAGAACTGGGAAATGTTCAGCTTCCAGGAATTGTGTACAGATACTTGCGACATGGGGCCATGCATTATCATGCTGAAGCATGAGGTGATGGTGACAGATGAATGGCACGACAATGGGTCTCAGGATCTCGTCACGGTATCTCTGTGCATTCAAATTGTCATTGAAAAAATGCAATTGCTTAAGCCTGCCCATACCATAATCTCAACACCACCATGGGGCACTCTGTTCACAACGTTGACATCAGTAAACCGCTCGCCCACACTACGCCATATACATGGTCTGTGGTTGTGAGGCCTGCCAAATTTTCTAAAACGACGTTGGAGACGGGTTATGGTAGAGAAATTAACATTCAAATCTCCGGCAACAGCTCTGGTGGACATTCCTGCAGTCAGCATTTCAATTACATGCTCCCTCAAAACTTGAGACACCTGCTGCATTGCGTGCCAACACATTTTAGAGTGGCCTTGTATTGTCCCAAGCACAAGGTGCACCTGGGTAAGGATCATGCTGTTTAATCAGCTTCTTCATATGCTACACTTGCGAGGTGGATGTTTTATCTTGGCAAAGGATAAATGCTCACTAACAGGGATGTAAACACATTTGTGCACAACATTTGAAAGAAATACATTTTTTGTGCGTATGGAACATTTCTGGGATCTTTCATTTCAGCTCATGAAACATGGGACCAAAAACTTTACATGAGTGAGTTTATATTTGTGTTCAGTTATAAATAAAAATTAGATACCACAATAATTATGATTTAATACATAAAAAAAAAAAGACTGTATATTCATCCATATGAAGGGCTTGTGCTCAAATGACCACCATCTAATACAGTAAGTATGTCACATTACTGATTGCAGCTTTCAGTGAGAACATGCAGTTCACAAAGGTCACTCGGGTACAAACGTTACAAACTAAAGTACTTTTTTTTAAGCAGGTAAACCTAACTGGTTTAAAAACAAACAAACAATTTGATTTTCAGTACCAATGGGGCCCTTCGCTGATGCTAAAACGAGAGACCTTTTGGCCATTGCTGTGAAAAGAACCCATTCAATGATAGATATTGGATTGTAACACCAACAGAAAAATCTAATTCTCCCAGTGAGCACTGAGGCACGTCCTTGTGTGTCTATGCTGGGCGTAAGTGCAGAAATGACCTGGGGTGTTCAAGGGATGAAGTTGTAGTGTATTAATACTCATGCTACTTCATTGATCTGAGCACTCCTCAATCTTTCCGCCACCACACATACAGCCTATATTTCATCATGTGAGATACAGTACATCAATAACACTGCCAAGGACCTGTATATCCACGCGGACTCACACTGGCATTGTCCTCTGTCTGCGCATCGATTTCAGAGGGAAGAAACCATGTTTTGTAGGACATGGCACTGTCACACCTCACGGACTTGGCAAAATTGTCAACGTATGTCCTTGTTAGACATATTAATGATAACAATAATCAATGGAGGATTGATGAAGAGGTGGTTATTTTCATCTCCCGATGGGCTGGGAGCGCTATGACGACAAGAAACTGCGACAATAACAGGAAAACATTTGGCATTGCTATTAATAATGTATCAAAATCCTCAGAGGGAACTGAGAAAAAACAAGGCATTTAAGTCGATTAGTCACTAAAGTATTCTCTAAAAAAGCTCCTCCGTACATGCACAAAATGGTATGCCCTACAGAGTGGTTATGTTGTTAGTCATATGATTTGTCTTTCTTTTCTGGGAAAGGTTGCCGAGAAATGCATACAGTAAAATGAGTCAGGGGCATGGCTTAACCCAAATGGAGGGCATATCCACGGAAAGCGGCCATGTCTTCATGACTAAACTAAAATTGAAACCAGACATATACAGTGAAGAGGTTGCGGTCTCTCATTTCAAGTGAGATACACAAGAAGAAGAAAATATTGGGGAAATCATATTTCTTGTGAAGCGTATGTGCTTTATTAAAGGAAGCCAGTGGCTGCATGGTGTTCTGACTCCTGTCTCGGAGGGCTGTGTGAATTCCCGTGAAGTGAGATCACATGGGCACATGGCTGGTACTCCTAACCCAGACAACAGGAAGTGAAAGTGCTCCTGCTGCCACAACACAGCCTCCGGTGCCCTCCAACCCCCAGTCAAAGGGGAAGTGATGCGTTGTAACCTGGGATAATAAGCTAGTGAAAAGAAACCTGGCTATTATTATATGTGAAGAAGTTGTCTGTGGAGGAGATCACTTTTATCCATCCCTTTTATACATCATTTGCTGGTTTATTTGTAATATTTAGTACACATCTCTCAACTTTCATCCCACAAATCTTTCTGTTTTCTGTTCATTTATCTATACTCAAATAAATGCAGAATACTGAGCAATAGAATGGATACTGTTGTAGACACATTGCACTCTGCTCTCCTCAGTTCCTCCACTTTGAAAAGGTGTAATGGCTAAAGATGGTCGGGAAAAACATCAAAATAGTAGCAGTAATCATGTGCAAGAGTGATCGCTTACAGTCCTCATTTTGGTTTAGTGTGTGTGTAACCAGACAGCACATGCTTACTTATTTTCTCTCTTAAACTTCAAGTTTAAGAAAGAAAAGTGTACAATTACACAATTAGATGAGTAAGGTCAGGATATCGTCACACCGAAACACTCCTTCCTCCAGTTCCCCTCATGCTTAGGTTGGACTACGGGAGTTGGACTGATAGGCTAGCAACCTCACAGGACATGATTGGACTGATCTAAACCAATTGTAGCGCTTCCCATGACAAGAGAGATAAACGCTTTGATAGAGTCAGCCAATCATTAAGGCACCAATTAGGGAAATGTTTTGGGCCTATTTCTACCTAGAACATCCCAAATATTTATGCACCAACTTACCAATTCTTTATTTACAAAGTTCATATTGAATTCACATGACAGGAGGTTGGCGGCACCTTCATTGGGGAGGACGGGCTTGTGGTAACGGCTGGAGCAGAACGAGTGGAATGGTATCAAATACATCAAACACATGGTTTCCATTTGTTTAATGTCATTCTATTTGCTCAGTTCCAGTCATTCTTTTGAGCCGTCCTCCCCTCAGCAGCCTCCACTGATTCACGTTATATTCATATGATTATTGTTCTGTTTTGTAAATAGTATTGTCATAATTGCAGGTGTATAGTCTGGTACACAAGATGAATCATGTACAGTGGGGCAAAAAAGTATTTAGTCAGCCACCAATTGTGCAAGTTCTCCCACTTAAAAAGATGAGAGAGGCCTGTAATTTTCACCATAGGTACACTTCAACTATGACAGACAAAATTAGAAAAAAAAATCCAGAAAATCACATTGTAGGATTTTTAATGAATTTATTTGCAAATTATGGTGGAAAATAAGTATTTGGTCAATAACAAAAGTTCATCTCAATACTTTGTTATATACCCTTTGTTGGCAATGACAGAGGTCAAACGTTTTCTGTAAGTCTTCACAAGGTTTTCACACACTGTTGCTGGTAATTTGGCACATTCCTCCATGCAGATCTCCTCTAGAGCAGTGATGTTTTGGGGCTGTTGCTGGGCAACACGGACTTTCAACTCCCTCCAAAGATTTTCTATGGGGTTGAGATCTGGAGACTGGCTAGGCCACTCCAGGACCTTGAAATGCTTCTTACGAAGCCACTCCTTCATTGCCCGTGCGGTGTGTTTGGGATCATTGTCATGCTGAAAGACCCAGCCACGTTTCATCTTCAATGCCCTTGCTGATGGAAGGAGGTTTTCACTCAAAATCTCACGATACATGGCCCCATTCATTCTGTCCTTTACATGGATCAGTCGTCCTGGTCCCTTTGCAGATAAACAGCCCCAAAGCATGATGTTTCCACCCCCATGCTTCACAGTAGGTATGGTGTTCTTTGGATGCAACTCAGCATTCTTTGTCCTCCAAACACGACGAGTTGAGTTTTTACCAAAAAGTTATATTTTGGTTTCATCTGACCATATGACATTCTCCCAATCTTCTTCTGGATCATCCAAATGCTCTCTAGCAAACTTCAGACGGGCCTGGACATGTACTGGCTTAAGCAGGGGGACACGTCTGGCACTGCAGGATTTGAGTCCCTGGCGGCATAGTGTGTTACTGATGGTAGGCTTTGTTACTTTGGTTCCAGCTCTCTGCAGGTCAGTCACTAGGTCCCCCCGTGTGGTTCTGGGATTTTTGCTCACCGTTCTTGTGATCATTTTGACCCCACGGGGTGAGATCTTGCGTGGAGCCCCAGATCGAGGGAGATTATCAGTGGTCTTGTATGTCTTCCATTTCCTAATAATTGCTCCCACAGTTGATTTCTTCAAACCAAGCTGCTTACCTATTGCAGATTCAGTCTTCCCAGCCTGGTGCAGGTCTACAATTTTGTTTCTGGTGTCCTTTGACAGCTCTTTGGTCTTGGCCATAGTGGAGTTTTGAGTGTGACTGTTTGAGGTTGTGGACAGGTGTCTTTTATACTGATAACAAGTTCAAACAGGTGCCATTAATACAGGTAACGAGTGGAGGATAGAGGAGCCTCTTAAAGAAGAAGTTACAGGTCTGTGAGAGCCAGAAATCTTGCTTGTTTGTAGGTGACCAAATACTTATTTTCCACCATAATTTGCAAATAAATTCATGAAAAATCCTACAATGTGATTTTCTGGATTTTTTTTCCTCATTTTGTCTGTCATAGTTGAAGTGTACCTATGATGAAAATTACAGGCCTCATCTTTTTAAGTGGGAGAACTTGCACAATTGGTGGCTGACTAAATACTTTTTGCCCCACTGTATGTTACTGCCAAGGTCAACATTAATGTTTGCCAAAAAAACTCATAATGAATATAAATGTTAGCAAAGGGGAAATAACCTTGTGAAAGCCATCTTCACCAGACAATAGTTAGGATAAGATGTTTTCAGTGTGTTGTCTTGTGTGTGTCGTTTCTTTCATTTCACATCTTGCATTCTAAACATGATAGATTTTTTACAAAGAATCGCCTTACCATGAGGCTAAAGTGGGCCGTCTCCTAGTACGTGACTAAATCAATCAAGTGCTCTCGTGTACGAAGGCACACCGCACTGTACAATCAACCTCTTTATTTCATGATCCTTCACTTTGGAAAATATAAAACCTTGTCAATGTAAACACTAGTTAAGTCATAGAGCAAGACCTGCATTCTTCCACTGAAGACATCCAGTCTGGATCCAGCAGTAATGGAATCTTGATTGTGACTTTAGAGTTAGTTACATTAGGGAGTGTTTTTTAAAATATATTTAATTTTTATGAACCGAGCCTCTGAAGTGTTTTGGAAAAAGGACCCACTGTGGGTTAATTGGTTTGATTTTATTTTCCGTTTGCGGGTGACATCAAGGGCAGCGAAGAAAAGAGAACTCCTAAGAGGATTGAGAGAGACAGCGGCAGATGATAAAGTGTGAAAAATAAAATAAAAAGGGATAGGCATTTTTTTGCAATAAAGAACCAGTGATAAAAAATGAAAGCTTCACACTGAGATAGTTGCTCTAAATGAATTACCTGGAGATTGCATGTTGCGTTGCATTTGCAGGGGTATTCAATTTTAATTAGTATTTTGGAGACATCTTTTATCAGACTGTCACTAACCTCCTCTCTTTCAGCTGAGATTTGTTCTCACTCTCTCTCCCCCTCGCTCTTTCTTTCACTCTCTTCCTCTGTCTCTCTCTCTGCCTCTGTCTCTCTCTCTGTCTCTCTCTCTGCCTCTGTCTCTCTCTCTGTCTCTCTCTCTGCCTCTGTCTCTCTCTCTGCCTCTCTCTCCCTCCATCTCTTGCTTTCACTCTCTCCCCCCCATCCTTGTGCTTCTCTCTCTCCCCCCATCCTTGTGCTTCTCTCTCTCCCCCCATCCTTGTGCTTCTCTCTCTCCCCCCATCCTTGTGCTTCTCTCTCTCCCCCCATCCTTGTGCTTCTCTCTCTCCCCCCATCCTTGTGCTTCTCTCTCTCTCTCTCTCTCTCTCTCTCTCTCTCTCTCTCTCTCTCTCTCTCTCTCTCTCTCTCTCTCTCTCTCTCTCTCTCTCTCTCTCTCTCTCTCTCTCTCTCTCTCTCTCTCTCTCTCTCTCTCTCTCTCTCTCTCTCTCTCTCTCTCTCTCTCTCTCTCTCTCTCTCTCTCTCTCTCTCTCTCTCGTGCACACAAACACTCAAGAATTTGCATTCGATAGAAATGTACAACAATTTTAATATCAAGGTTCTCAATAAGCCATGAATTGGGGGAAAGAAATAAAAGTCTAATTTCAGTTTGGAGAAAATCATTATTTCCACAATTAATTGCATCTTCCGTGGGGCAAAGGTGATAATGAATTTTGCTCAAGGAGACACACAGACACACAAAGAGGCACACCAATAGACATACACACATAAAAGTTCAATAGTCTTCCTGCCTTCAGTCCTAAAATCATTTAATTCTAACATGGAACTTGTGAAACTTCCTCCAGGAAAATAAATCATTTCCATTATCCTGCCTCTTCCATTTTGTATATAAAAATCAACTAATTTGTTATATCTGTTAAATGAGTGTCACTTTGATATTCCTAAGAATCTAATGAAAACAATACTTTTTTTAAGAGCCCTAAATATTTCTTTAAAACAATCTAATATCATCTTATGGTCAGATCAAAATGATGTACACAGAACTACACAACATGTTAACCATTCCAAAATAGACTATAGATGCATAAAACCATTTGTATTTGATACACGTTGCACCCCCCCCCCCCCTTTTTTTTCTCCCTGCTGAGTGTTGTGAGGTTATACCCTGTCTCCCTCTCTTCATTCCTGGCCCACTTCCATTGTTAGTCACCTTGTTTATTGGCTGGAGCAGCCGTGGCGTACTGGACATCATCTGAAACCACAAACGACAAGATGCAATAAGCTGGAGAACAGCAGCAATCTGAGGAAAGTTCTCCCTTCACTAGAGCTCCCTAACTCTCTGTCTTCTTATCCTGAGCAGAAAATAAAAAAATCAATAGCAGCTCACCGGGCTTGATAAAAGCACTGGACAGGGAGAGTGGCTGCGCTGGATATAGTAAATTAAAGTGATCAAAATTTTCCAGTCGACTCAGCCCACAGCCTACATAAACTAACAACCCTGTCTCCACAGCTGCCTGTCACCCAACCTCTCCCCACTATCTTTTCTCTCTCCCCCCTCACCTTTATTTCTGTATTTTCTTACTTTCACTATCCTTTTTTTTCTCTCTCTCTTTCCTTCCACCCCTTACTGTATTTCAATTTTAGCAGTGTCTTAGCCTTTTGGCTCCTGAGTATTCATGGTGGCAGGTGTCTTTACACACGTATACACGCATGCACACACATACACAGGCACACACACAGATCCACAAACGCACACGCGCATACACACACACACCACAAACAGGTATTAGTTTCATGAGAGTGCTGGTTGGATGCGATTTCCCTTTAAGAGCTGTGGGTTTGGAAGTGAGGTGTTACCTGGCCCTTTCCATGAATGTATTTGATTTCTTTGACCTACAGTAGCCTGACATGGACAGTGTCCAAAGCCAGTGCCATGTTCTCAGAGAGGAGCTAGGCTTGGATCATATGATAGTATTTGACCTTCACAAAACAACAGATTTACCATAGTGTTTGGGAAAAGATGACACACCCACTGTAAAAGCACTTATCTGAAAAACTTAGTAGTAAATAATAATATATATTTTTGAAAGCACAACACTTACAAAGAACATGTACCATAATGGTTCACATGAATAGATTTTGTAGAAAAAAAGTTGCCATTTCCTGAAGATTTCAATGATTTATAGTCCCAAATTGTTTCAGCAACCATGGCTACATTCCCCTCCCAATATGGACGTGAAAGCAAAAGTCTAACATTCCTTGCAAATCCTTTTTTGTCCAGGTGACTGACTAGGTAAATGTTACGTATGTACAAACATATGTAAAATCCTCAGACAGAGGCATGACCCTAACCCTGACCCATATACAGTATCAGTCAAACGTTTGACCACACCTACTCATTTTAAGGTTTTTCTTTATTTGTATTATTTTCTACATTGTAGAATAATAATGAAGACATCAAACTATGAAATAACACATATGGAATCATGTAGTAACCCAAAAGGTTTTAATCAAATCAAAATATATTTTATACTTGAGATTCTTCAAAGTAGCCACCCTTTGCCTTGATGACAGCTTTGCACACTCTTGGCATTCTCTCAACCAGTTTCATGAGGAATGCTTTTCCAACAGTCTTGAAGGAGTTCCCACATATGCTGAGCACTTGTTGGCTGTTGTTCTTTCACTCTGCAGTCCAACTCATCCCAAACCATCTCAATTGAGTTGAGGTCGGCTGATTGTGGAGGCCAGGTCATCTGATGCAGCACTCCATCACTCTCCTTCCTGGTCAAATAGCCCTTACATAGCCTGGAGGTGTGTTGGGTCATTGTCCTGTTGAAAAACAAATGATAGTCCCACTAAGCGCAACCGAGATGGGATGGCGTCTCGCTGCAGAATGCTGTGGAAGCCATGCTGGTTAGGTGTGCCTTGAATTCAAAATGATTTCACAGACAGTGTCACGAGCAAAGCACCCCCACACCATAACACCTCCTCCTCCATGCTTCACAGTGGGAACCCCACATGCAGAGATCATCCGTTCCCCTACTCTGCATCTCACAAAGACACGGTTGTTGGAACCAAAAATCGTAGACTCATCAGACCAAAGGACACATTTCCACCGATCTAATGTCCATTGCTCGTGTTTCTTGGCCCAAGTAAGTCTCTTCTTCTTATTGGCGTCCTTTAGTAGTGGCTTCTTTGCAGCAATTTTTTTGAATGGCACCGTAGGATATGGCTGCCGTTTTACGGACTCTTAACCAATTGTGCTATTGTGTGGTTTTTTGGGGGTTATTTGTAACTGATTTTGTACATAATGTTTCTGCCTCTGTCTCTTATGACTGAAAAGAGCTTCTGGATATCAGGACAGTGATTACACACCTCGTACTGGAAGAAGATGTTTTCTTTAATGAGTCGGACACAAAGGATTTACTTCAGACACCCGATAAGGCCAACATCCCAGTCATTCGCAGGAGAAAGAGACAGAGATATCGGGGACGGAGGTCGGGATGTCTTGTAAGGATCCGACAGCGAATGGTTAATCTGCCTCTACCATCAGTACTATTAGCCAACATACAATCATAGGATAACAAAAGAGACGAGCTACGATCACGAATATCCTACCAACAGGACATTAAAAACTGTAATATCTTATATTTCACCGAGTCGTGGCTGAACGACAACATGGATAAAATATAGCTGGTTGGTTTTATGCTGCATCGGCAAGATAGAACAGCTGCCTCCGATAAGACAAGAGGTGGCGGTCTATGTATATTTGTAAACAACAGCTGATGCACGAAATCTAATATTAAGGAAGTCTCAAGGTTTTGCTCACCTGAGGTAGAGTATCTCATGATAAGATGTAGACCACAATATTAACCAAGGGAATTTTAATCTATATTTTTCGTAGATGTCTTTTTACCACCACAAATCGATGCTGGCACGAAGTCCGCACTCAATGAGCTGTATAAGGCTATAAGCAAACAGGAAAACGCTCATCCAGAGGTGGCACTTCTACTGGCCATCGACTTTAATGTAGGGAAACTTAAATCCATTTTATGCTAAGCTACAGGACTGTTTTGCTAGCAGAGACTGGAATATGTTCCAGGATTCTTCCGAAATCATTGAGTACACCACATCAGTCACTGGCTTCATCAATAAGTGCATCGGTGATGTCGTCCCCACGGTGACCGTACGTACATACCCCAACCAGAAGCCATGGATTACAGGCAACATCCGCACTGAGCTAAAGGGTAGAGCTGCCGCTTTCAAGGAGTGGGACTCTAACCCGGACGCTGAAAAGAAATACCGCTATGCCCTCAGATAAACCATCAAACAGGCTAAGTGTCAATATAGTACTAAGATTGAATCATACTACACCGGCTCCGAGGCTCGTTGGATGTGGCAGGGCTTGAGAACTATTACAGACTACAAAAGGGAAGTACAGCCGCGAGCTGCCCAGCGACTCGAGCCTACTAGACGAGCTAAATTACTTCTATGAACGCTTCGAGGCAAGCAACACCGAAGCATGTATGAGAGCATCAGCTGTTCCAGATGACTGTGTGATCACGCTCTCTTTAGCTGATGTGAGCAAGACCTTTAAACAGGTCGAAATTCACAAGTCCGCGGGGCCAGAATGATTACCAGTATGTGTACTCTGAGCATGCGCTGACCAACTGGCAATGTGTCTTCACTGACATTTTCAACCTCTCCCTGTCTGGGGAGACAGGGAGAGGTCCCTCTCCCTGAGTCTGTAATACCAAAATGTTTCAAGCAGACCACCATAGTCCCTGTGCCCAAGAACACTAAGGTAACCTGCCTAAATGACTACCGACCTGTAGCACTCACGTCTGTAGTCGCCAAGCGCTTTGACAGGCTGGTCATGACTCATATCAACACCATTATCCCAGAAACCCAAGACCCACCCAATTTGCATACTGGCCCAACAGATCCACAGATGATGCAATCTCTATTGCACTCCACACTGCTCTTTCCCACCTGGACAAAAGGAACACCTACAGTTAAAGTCGGAAGTTTACATACACTTAGGTTGGAGTCATTAAAACCCGTTTTTCAACTACTCCACAAATTTCTTGTTAATAAACTATACTTTTTGCAAGTCGGTTAGGACATCTATTTTGTGCATGACGCAAGTCATTTTTTCAACAATTGTTTACAGACAGAATATTTCACTTATAATTTACTGTATCACAATTCCGGTGAGTGAGAAGTTACATACACTAAGTTGACTGTGCCTTTAAACAGCTTGGAAAATTCCAGAAAATTATGTCATGGCTTTAGAACCTTCTGATAGGCTAATTGACATCATTTGAGTAATTTGGAGGTGTACCTGTGGATGTATTTCAAGGCCTATCTTCAAACTCAGTGCCTCTTTGCTTGACATCATGGGATAATCAAACACCATGGTATAAACACCATGGGACCACGCAGTCGTCATACCACTCAGGAAGGAGACGCGTTCTGTCTCCTGGAGATGAACGTACTTTGGTGCGAAAAGTGCAAAACAATCCCAGAACAACAGCAAAGGACCTTGTGAAGATGCTGGAGGAAACAGGTACAAAAGTATCTATATCCACAGTAAAATGAGTCTTATATCGACGTAACCTGAAAGGCCGCTCAGCAAGGAAGAAGCCACTGCTCCAAAACCGCCATAAAAAAGCCAGACTACGGTTTACAACTGCACATGGAGACAAAGATCGTACATTTTGGAGAAATGTCCTCTGGTCTGATGAAACAAAAATAGAACTGTTTGGCCATAATGACCATCATTATGTTTGGAGGAAAAAGAGGGACGCTTGCAAGCCGAAGAACACCATCCCAACCGTGAAGCACAGGGGTGGCAGCATCATGTTGTGGAGGTGCTTTGCTGCAGGAGGGACTGGTGCACTTCATAAAATAGATGGCAACATGAGGCAGGAAAATGATGTGGATATATTGAAGCAACATCTCACGACATCAGTCAGGAAGTTAAAGCTTGGTTGCAAATAGGTCTTCCAAATGGACAATGACCAAAAGCATACTTCCAAAATTGTGGCAAAATGGCTTGAGGTCAACAAAGTCAAAGTCAAGATATTGGAGTGGCCATCACAAAGCCCTGACCTCAATCCTATAGAACATTTGTTGGCAGAACTGAAAAAGCATGTGCGAGCAAGGAGGCCTCAGTTACACCAGCTCTGTCAGGAGGAATCGGCCAAAATTCACCCAACTTATTGTGGGAAGCTTGTGGAAGGCTACCCGAAAAGTTTAACCCAAGTTAAATAATTTAAAGGCAACGCTACCAAATACTAATTGAGTGTATGTAAACTTCTGACCCACTGGGAATGTGATGAAGTAAATAAAAGCTGAAATAAATCATTCTCTCTACTATTATTCTGACATTTCTCATTCTTAAAATAAAGTGGTTATCCTAACTGACCTAAGACGGGGATTTTTTTACGTCGATTAAATGTCAGGAATTGTGAAAAACATATGTTAAATGTATTTGGCTAAGATGTATGTAAACTTCCAACTGTAGCTTGTTTCTGGTCACAGGTTAAGAATGGTTAAAAAATTACAACATGCACCTAAAATTAGCATTACAATTAGCAGTGTTGGGCAATCTGGAAAGCCATAGCCAGTCAATAAATAATATAATACTCGTAGGAATGGTTTTCATCTTTAGCTCACAATCTGTGGATAATATATGATTAGAAAAATTAAAACATGTTGTAAAACATCACAGCACAATTGAAAAATATATGGCACATGGAAACCAAACAAGGGTGGTCTATGGTTATAGGTGGGATGGGCTGAGAGTGGCTGAGGGTTGAGATTAAAGAGTTTGTTTGGTAATGTATTGTTGTTAAATATAAAAGTACCATGTATGTAAAATGTACAGTAACTTTCAAAAGTATTCACCCCCTTGGCATTTTTCCTATTTTGTTGCATTACAACCTATAATTTAAATACATTTTTATTTGGATTTCATGTAAAGGACATACACAAAATAGTCCAAATTGGTGAAGAGAAATGAAAAAAATTACTTGTTTCAAAATATTTAAAAAAATGTCAAACGGAAAAGTGGTGCATGCATTTGTATTCACCACCTTTGCTATGAAGCCCCTAAATAAGATGTTGTGCAACCAATTACCTTCAGAAGTCACATAATTAGTTAAAGAAAGTCCACCTGTGTGCAATCTAAGTGTCACATGATCTGTCACATGATCTCAGTATATATACACCTGTTCTGAAAGGCCCCAGAGCCTGCAACACTACTAAGCAAGGGGCACCACCAAGCAAGTGGCACCATGAAGACCAATGAGCTCTCCAAACAGGTCAGGGACAAAGTTCTGGAGAAGTACAGATCAGGGTTGGGTTATAAAAATATATATATATATTTGAACATCCCACGGAGCACCATTAAATCCATTATTAAAAAAATGAAAGAATGTGGCACCACAACAAACCTGCCAAGAGAGGGCCGTCCACCAAAACCCACAGACCAAGCATGGAGGGCATTAATCAGAGAGGCAACAAAGAGACCAAAGATAACCCTGAAGGTGCTGCAAAGCTCCACAGCGGACCACTTTAAGCCGTACACTCCACAGAGCTGGGTTTTACAGAAGTGGCCAGAAAAAAAGCCATTGCTTAAAGAAAGAAAATAAGCAAACACGTTTGGTGTTTGCCAAAAGGCATATTGAAGACTCCCCAAAGATATGGAAGAAGGTACTCTGGTTAGATGAGACTAAAATTTAGCTTTTTGGCCATCAAGGAAAACTCTATGTCTGGTGCAAACTCAACACCTCTCATCACCCCGAGAATACCATCCCCACAGTGAAGCATGGTAGTGGCAGCATCATGTTATGGGTATGTTTTTCATCGGCAGGGACTGGGAAACTGGTCAGAATTGAAGGAATGACGGATGGCGCTAAATACAGGGAAATTCTTGAAGGAAACCTGTTTCAGTCTTCAAAAGATTTGAGACTGGGACGGAGTTTCACCTTCCAGCAGGACAATGACCCTAAACATACTGCTAAAGCAACACTCCAGTGGTTTAAGGGGAAACATTTAAATGTCTTGGAAGGTCCTAGTCAAAGCCCAGACTTCAATCCAATTGAAAATCTGTGGTATGACTTAAAGATTGCTGTACACGAGTGGAACCCATCCAACTTGAAGGAGCTGGAGCAGTTTTGCCTTGAAGAATTGGCAAAAATCCCAGTGGCTAGATGTGCCAAGCTTATAGAGACATACTCAAAGAGACTTGCAGCTGTAATTGCTGCAAAAGGTGGCTCTACAAAGTATTGACTTTGGGGGGGTGAATAGTTATGCACACTCAAGTTTTCAGTTGTTTTGTCTTATTTCTTGTCTGTTTCACAACAACAAAAATATTTTGCATCTTCAAAGTGTTGTGTAAATCAAATGATACAAACCCCCCCAAAAAATCGGGATTCAATTCCAGGTTGTAAGGAAACAAAATTGGAAAAATGCAAAGGGGGATGAATACTTTCGCAAGCTACTATATATGTAAAATGTATAGGTAAAATGTGTGTAGCAAAAAATCTGTAAAAAAAAAACTAAGATATTTGTCCTTCAAAGAGGGGTGGTGGAGGGGTTAAATAAAATAAATATTTTTTAAAGGGCTTGTAAGTAAGCATTTCACTGTAAGGTCTACCTACACCTGTTGTATTCGGCGCATGTGACGAATACAATTTGATTTGACAATGAAGGCATGATTCACGCAGTCTCCTCTGTGAAGCATTATTTGGGCTGCAATTTCTGAGGCTGGTAACTCTAATGAACTTATCCTCTGTGGCGGTCCTCATGAGAGCCAGTTTCATCATAGCGCTTGATCGTTTTTGTGACTACACTTGAAGAAACTTTCAAAGTTCTTAACATTTTCCAGATTGACTGACCTTCATGTCTTAAAGTAATGATGGACTGTTGTTCTCTTTGCTTATTTGAGCTGTTCTTGCATAATATTGACTTGGTCTTTTACCAAATAGGGCTATCTTCTGTATACCATCCCTACCTTGTCACAACACAACTGACTGGCTCAAACGCATTAAGAAGGAAAGAAATTCCACCAATTAACAGGCCCACCTGCTAATTGAAATGCATTCCAGGTGACTACCTCATGAAGCAGGTTGAGAGAATGCAAATAGTGTGCAAAGCTGTCATTAAGGCAAATGTTGGCTACTTTGAAGGAACTATATTTTGATTTGTTTAACAATTTCTTGGTTACTACATGATTCCATGTGTTATTTCATAGTTTTGATGTCTTCACTATTCTTCTACAATGTAGAAAATTGTTTTAAAAAATGGAATGGAACCAGTAGGTGTGTCCAAACTTGACTGCTACTGTATATTGCCAGCTTTGGACAAATGGTGGCCTTCAGTAGCTCTTAAAGTGCATTTGGAAAGTATTCAGATTCCTTAACTTTTTCCACATTTTGTTACGTTACAGTCTTATTCTAAAATTGATTCAATATATTTTTTTGCATAACTGAATAGTCTTACAAAATGCAATGAATCAATTACAGTAATGCAGTAGACAGCTGACTCATAAGGCTAAGGAGGCCAACCCCTTGCAGCGACCCTTGGCATTCTGTCCTGAGAATAGTGAGTAGGGATTAATAGGGATTGACCAATCAGCTCTAGTCTCTAGGTGAGCGAGCTTTACAAGAAAGCACAGTTGATGTGCTCCTTCTTTGTCTCTAAACACCAACAACCCATATTATTCCAAGTTGTTTTTAGTAGTAGGCGCATCATGTGTGGCACCATGTTCAGGCTATACGATTCCACGTAACATGTTGTGTACTTTTGATCGCCTTCATCTATGTTTTCATGATTGTGAGCTGTGATGTGGAGGCATGCTTGTAGATGACCCTTTACTGCCCCTACTTGGGTGGTAGTACGGTGGGGTAGGGGGAGGGAGAGAGAGAGTGTCTATGTGTGTATGTGTGTGTGCGTGCGTGCTTTGGTGGTTGCGTGCTTTGGTGCGTGTGTGTGTGTGTGTGTGCAGCCTGCACTAGTCATGGCCTAATAGCCAGCTGACCTACAAAAGGTCAGACAGCAGACAGCCTTGAGACGCTTAAACCCAGCGGTAACCCCAAGCGCCCTGCGGTCTCTCCGCTTAGCCCAGATCAACCTCCCTGCCTTCCCAGGGAGAGGGGTCGTGTCCTGGCCAAGCTGCCACTCCTACAGCCCCCAGCTCCAGTCTGCACACACCCACCCAGCCACCAACCCTGCTCCTCTGTCCACATCTGAACACCTCTAACTCACAACTCTGCTGTGATCTCTCAATACACAACATTCAATATGTACAATAGCACTTATTTTGGATAGTCCATCTGTAGTCTACAGACTATAAGTAACATTTAAATTAACTATCTATTAACACTAATCCTAGCCCTAACCCTAACTTTAACCCCTACTCTAACCCTTATTCTAAACCTAACCCTAAACCTAACCATAATCTTAGAAAGCAGTTGCTTATCAACAGATAGTGTGTTGATAGTATGACCATCTGTAGAGCACAGACGGACTATCCGGACTATCCAAATAAAGTGTGACTGTACAATATGTTATTTTACTTTGTAATGTTGTTTAAAAAAAAGAAGCAATGACGTGAAATTATAAATAATGTTTATGTTTTTCTTTATGTCAATTGTTTAATGTCAGCTACCACAAATGCCCTGGCATGTTGGAGTTTGTATCATTTAAATTGTATAATTAGTTTATCATATTTAGCCTATAATTTGCACACTGATTTACATTTTATTTAACAGTGTAAAATATTAATTGCTGCTATACAGAAATAAAATGTAATATTTACTGAACAAAAATGTCAACACAACATATAAAGTGTTGGCCCCACATTTCATGACCTATAATAAAACATCCCAGAAATTGTCCATATGGAAACAGACGCCTCACAAGTCCTCAACTGGCAGCTTCATTAAATAGTTCCCACAAAACACCAGTCTCAACGTCAACAGTGAAGAGGCGACTCCGGGATGCTGGCCTACTAGGCAGAGTTCCTCTGTCCAGTGTCTGTGTTCTTAATCTTTTCTTTTTATTGGCCAGTCTGAGATATGGCTTTTCTTTGCAACTCTTTGCAGCATCCCGGAGTTGCCTCTTCACTGTTGACTGTTGATGTTGAGACTGGTGTTTTGTGGGTACTATTTAATGAAGCTGCCAGTTGAGGACCTGTTTCTCCAACTAGACACTCTAATGTACTTGTCCTCTTGCTCAGTTGTGCACTGGGGCCTCCCACTCCTCTTTCTATTCTGGTTAGAGACAGTTTGCGCTGTTCTGTGAAGGGAGTAGTACACAGCGCTGTACGAAATCTTCAGTTTCTTGACAATTTCTCGCATGGAATAGCCTTCATTTCTCAGAACAAGAATAGACTGACGAATTTCAGAAGAAAGTCTTTGTTTCTGGACATTTTAAACCTGTAATCGAACCCACAAACGCTGATGCTCCAGATACTCAACTAATCTAAAGAAGGACAGTTTTATTGCTTGTTTAATCAGGACAACAGTTTTCAGCTGTGCTAACATAATTGCAAAAAGTTTTCTAACGACCAATTAGCCTTTTAAAACGAGAAACTTGCCTTTGGAAAACAGGAGTGATTGTTGCTGATTGGTCTTCTTCCAGCATCGGCCGTGACAAAGTGCAGCATGGTGAGCGTGCATTTTCCCTTTTTATTTAAAATGTCGCCAACAAAACAACAAACGAAAGAAACAACCGTGAAACTTACAGGGCATTAGTGCCACAAACAAAGTTAACTACCCACACTGAAAGGAGGGAAAAAGGGCTACCTAAGTATGGTTCTCAATCAGAGACAACGATAGACAGCTGTCCCTGATTGAGAACCATACCAGGCCAAAACATAGAAATAAAGAAACATAGAAAACAAAACATAGAATGCCCACCCCAAATCACACCCTGACCAAACCAAATAGAGACATAAAAAGGCTCTCTAAGGTCAGGGCGTGACAATACCCCCCCCACCCCTCCCCAAAGGTGCGTACTCCGGCCGCAAAACCTGAACCTATAGGGGAGGGTCTGGGTGGGCATCTATCCGCGGTGGCGGCTCAGGTGCGGGACGCAGACCCCGCTCCACCTCTGACTCACCCCACTTTGGTGGCACCTCTGGTGCGGGGACCCTCGTTGCGGGCCCCGGACTGGGGACCCTCGTTGCGGGCCCCGGACTGGGGACCCTCGTTGCGGGCCCCGTACTGGGGACCCTCGCTGCGGGCCCCGGACTGGGGACCCTCGCTGCGGGCCCCGGACTGGGCACCCTCGCTGCGGGCCCCGGACTGGGCACCCTCGCTGCGGGCCCCGAACTGGGCACCCTCGCTGCGGGCCCTGAACTGGGCACCCTCGCTGCGGGCCCCGGTCTGGGGACCCTCGCTGCGGGCCCCTTACTGGGCACCCTCGCTGCGGGCCCCTGCCTGGGCACCCTCGCTGCGGGCCCCTTACTGGGCACCCTCGCTGCGGGCCCCGGACTGGGCACCCTCGTTGCGGGCCCCGGGCTGGGGACCTTCGCTGGAGGCTCCGGACTGGGGACCTTCGCTGGAGGCTCCGGACTGGGGACCTTCGCTGGAGGCTCCGGACTGGAGACCGTCGCTGGAGGCTCCAGACTGGGGACCGTCGCTGGAGGTTCCGGACTGGAGGCCGTCGCTGGAGGCTTCGTGTCATGACTCCTCGCTGGAGGCTTCGTGCCATGGATCATCACTGGAGGCTTCTTGCCATGGATCATCACTGGAGGCTTCTTGCCATGGATCATTACTGGAGGCTTCTTGCCATGGAACATCACTGGAGGCTTCTTGCCATGGATCATCACTGGAGGCTTCTTGCCATGGATCATCACTGGAGGCTTCGTGCCATGGATCATCACTGGAGGCTTCATGCCATGGATCATCACTGGAGGCTTCGTGCCATGGATCATCACTGGAGGCTTCTTGCCATGGATCATCAATGGAGGCTTCGTGCCATGGATCATCACTGGAGGCTTCGGACTGGAGGGACACACAGGAGGCCTGGCTCTGGGAGCAGGCACAGGACTCACCAGGCTGGGAAGACATACAGGAGGCCTGGTTCTGGGAGCGGGCACAGGATACACTGGGCCGTGGAGGCGCACTGGAGGTCTCGAGCATAGAGCCTGCACAACCCGTCCTGGCTGGATGGTTACTTTGGCCTGGCACGTGCGGGGTGCAGGCACAGGACGCACTGGGCTGTGCAGACGCACCGGAGACACAGTGCGCAGAGCCGGCGCAGGATATCTTGGGCCGTAGAGACGTACTGGCGGCCAGATGCACCTGTTCCCGTGCGCTCCACCGCATAACACGGTGCCTGACCAGTACGACGCTCGCCACGGTAAGCTCGGGGAGTTGGCTCAGGTCTGTAAGCCAACTCCGCCAATCCCCCCGTGTGCCCCCCCCCCCCCCCCACACAATTTTTGGGGGGGCTGCCTCTCGGGCTTCCTTGCTAGCTGTGTTCCCTCGTAACGATGGGCCCCTTTACCAGCTGCCTCCGCCTTTCTGGCTGCTTCCACCTGTTCCCATGGAAGGTGATCCCTTCCGGCCAGGATCTCCTCCCATGTCCAGGATCCTTTGCCATCCAGGATGTCATCCCATGTCCAGTCCTCCGTTTTACCACGCTGCTTGGTCCTTTTGTGGTGGGTAGTTCTGTCACGGCCGATGCTGGAAGAAGACCAAGGTGCAGCGTGGTGAGCGTACATTTTCCCTTTTTATTTAAAATGTCGCCAACAAAACAACAAACGAAAGAAACAACCGTGAAGCTTACAGGGCTATAGCGCCACTAACAAAGTTAACTACCCACACTGAAAGGAGGGAAAAAGGGCTACCTAAGTATGATTCCCAATCAGAGACAACGATAGACAGCTGTCCCTGATTGAGAACCATACCCGGCCAAAACATAGAAATAAAGAAACATAGAAAACAAAACATAGAATGCCCACCCCAAATCACACCCTGACCAAACCAAATAGAGACATAAAAAGGCTCTCTAAGGTCAGGGCGTGACACTGATAATGGGCCTCTGTACGCCTATGTAGATATTCCATAAAAAATCTGCCGTTTCCAGCTACAATAGTAATTTACAACATTAACAATGTCTGTATTTCTGATCAAATTGATGTTATTTTAATGGACAACAAATTAGCTTTTATTTCAAAAACAAGGACATTTCTAAGTGACCCCAAACTTTTGAACGGTAGTGTAGATAGACACTACCCTCATCAGAAACACTTATCAAATGACTCAGACATGCCATGTGTCATTAATGTGTCAGAATAAAACTGTAAAACATTTTTTATTTAAGTCTACATAAAAAAACATAAAAGAAATCCAAGGAAGCACAGACATACAGTACCAGTCAAAAGTTTGGACACCTACTCATCCAAGGGTTTTTCTTTATTTTGACTATTTTCTACATTGTATAATAATAGTGAAGACATGAAAACCATAAAATAACACATATGGAATCATGTAATAACCCAACAAGTTTTAAACAGATCCAAAAATATTTTATATTTGAGATTCTTCCTGTGGCGGTCCTCATGAGAGCCAGTTGCATCATAGCGCTTGATGATTTTTGTGACTGCACTGGAAGAACCTTTCAAAAGTTCTTGACATTTTCCAGATTGACTGACCTTCATGTCTTGAAAACTTCTTATGGATCAAATCCCGTTAACGGGATCGATATGACAACATCCGGTGAAATGGCAGAGCGCCAAATTCAAATTAAATTATTAGAAATATTTAACTTTCATACAATCACAAGTGCAATACACCAAAATAAAGCTTAACTTCTTGTTAATCCAGCCACCGTGTCAGATTTCAAAAAGGCTTTACAGCGAAAGCAAACCATGCTATTATCTGAGGACAGCACCCCATCAAACAAACACATGACAATCTTATTTCAACCCGCCAGGCGCGAAACAAAACTCAGAAATAATGATATAATTCATGCCTTACCTTAGAAGATCTTCCTCTGTTGGCACTCCAATATGTCCCATAAATATCACAAATGGTCCTTTTGTTCGATTAACTCCGTCGTTATATCCCCAAAATGTCCATTTATTTGGCACGTTTGATTCAGAAAAACACCGGTTCCAACTCGCCCAACATGACTATAAATGATCTAATAAGTTACCTGTAATCTTGGTCCAAACATTTCAAACAACTTTCCTAATCCAACTTTAGGTTTTTTTAAAACGTAAATAATAGATACAATTTAAAATGGGATAAACTGTGTTCAATAGCGGACTAAATCAAAGTGGAGCGAGCTTCAGGTCGTGCGCACCAGACAAAAGAGTCCACTTGGCTCGACTCCCAGAAAGGAAAGGGCTACTTCTTCATTACTCAAAGGAAAAATATCAACCAATTTCTAAAGACTGTTGACATCTAGTGGAAGCCATAGGAACTGCAAGCATATTTCTATTAAAACGGGCTTGCCATAGAAAATGAATGGAAAACAGATTGACCTCCCAAAAGATTTTCCCTGGATGGATTGTGCTCGGGGTTTCGCCTGCCAAATCAGTTCTGTTATACTCACAGACAATATTCAAACAGTTTTAGAAACTTCAGTGTTTTCTATCCAAATCTACTAATAATATGCATATCCTAGCTTCTGGGCCTGAGTAGCAGGCAGTTTACTTTGGGCACGCTTTTCTTCCGGACGTGAAAATACTGCCCCTTATCCCAGAGAGGTTTGAAAGTAATAAGGAACTACCTTTTCTCTTTGCTTATTTGAGCTGTTCTTGCCATAATATTGACTTCGTGTTTTACCAAATAGGGCTATCCAACCCTACCTTGTCACAAAACAACTGACTGGCTCAAATGCATTAAGAAGGAAAGAAATTATATAGGTTACAGCCTTATTCTAAAATTGATTAAATCAATTTTAACACAATACCCCGAATTTACAAAGCAAAAACAGGTTTTCAGAAATGTTATTAAAAAACTAAAACGGAAATATTGGATTTACATAAGTATACCCTTTACTCAGTACTTTGTTGAAGCACATTTGCAGTGATTACAGCCTTGAGTCTTCTCGGGTATGATGCTACAAGCTTGGCACATCTCTATTTGGGGAGTTTCTCCCATTCTTCTATAAGGTTGGATGGGGAGCGTCACTGCACAACTATTTTCAGGTCTCTCCAGAGATGTTTGACCGGGATCAAGTCCGGGCTCTGGGTCGGCCACTTATGGACATTCAGAGACTTGTCCCGAATCCACTTTGGCCTTGCCTTCGCTGTGTGCTTTGGGTCGGTGTCCTGTTGGAAGGTGAACCTCGACCCAGTCTGAGGTCCTGACCACTCTGGAGCAGGTTTTCTTCAAGGTTTTCTTCAAGGTTTTCTGTACTTTGCTCCGTTTATCTTTCCCTCAATCCTGACTAGTCTCCCAGTCCTTGCATTAAAAACACATTCCCACAGCATGATGCTGCCACCGCCAGGCTTCACTGTAGGGATGGTGCCAGGTTTCTTCCAGACGTGACACATAGCATTCAGGACAAAGAGTTCAATCTTGGTTTCATCAGAACAGAAAATCTTGTTTCTCATGGTCTGAGAATCCTTTAGGTACCATTTGGCAAACTCCAAGCAGGCTGTCATGTGCCTTTTACTGAGGAGTGGCTTCCGTCTGGCCACTCTACCATAAAGGCCTGATTGGTGGAGTGCTGCATAGACGGTTGTCCTTCTAGAAGGTTCTCCCATCTCCACAGAGGAACTATGGAGCTCTGTCAGAGTGACCATCGGGTTGATCAAGGCTCGGGTTGATCACCTCCCTGATCAAGGCCCTTCTACCACGATTTCTCAGTTTGTCCGGGAGACCAGCTCTAGGAAGAATCTTGGTGGTTCCAAACTTCAAGGCTGCAGACATTTTTTGGTAGATCTTCCCCAGATCTGTGCCTCGACACAATCCTGTCTCGGAGCTCTACGAACAATTCCTTCGACCTCATGGCTTGGTTTTTTTTCTCTGACGTGCACTGTCAACTGTGGGACCTTATATAGACAGGTGTGTACCTTTCCAAATCATGTCCAATCAACTGAATTTACCAAATGTGGACTTCAATAAAGTTGTAGAAACATCTCAAGGATGATCATTGGAAACAGGATGCACCTGAGCTCATTTTCAAGTCTCATAACAAAGGGTCTGAATACTTATGTAAATAAGGTTTCTGTTTGTTTCTGTATAAAAACCTGTTTTCTATTTGTCATTATAGGGTATTGTGTGTAGATTGATGAGGATTTTTTTTTATATATAATCCATTTTAGAATAAGGCTGTAACATAACAAAATGTTGAAAAAGGGAAGGGGTCTGAATACTTTCCGAATCCACTGTATATTCAGCCTGTGGCAACCATACACCAAGCTCAACGCTGTACAATATGTATCTATTTGAATCTCTTTATCAAGAAAAAGGATTGCAATTGCAAATGTCAGTGGTGGCAATCCAATTGAAAACAGTTGGCAGTCCTATGTTTAAGCAGTGATTTACCAGTTAAAACCTTAAGGAAAGATTACCCCGTTCACCTCTTCTTTAAAGCGTGCGTGCAACATGCTCAGGATGTAATGACTAAATCCTCTGAAACGCTTTCCTTAAGTGTTTCTGTAGAGACATGCGATTGCAAATTAATTGTGGGTTTTACTGTACAGTGCAAAGCAGTTCAGGAAATGGACTTCAATTAATGCGAAGCCTTAGGTCTGTGTGATTTAGACAAGCCTTAGTTCTGTGTGATTTAGACAAGCCTTAGGTCTGTGTGATTTAGACTGTGGAGTATACTGTAAATTAAGTGTAACTTTGTTCAGTTGAACTATAATGAACTCAATTGAATGGCTCAGCAGTATATGTTGTACGTTAATTATGTGAATGACTAGACTCAAGAACTGGAATACAATGTGATTCATGATCTTACTGGATGCTTTAATTTAAGTTAATGTGTTCATAAAAAAATACAGGTTTTCCATGTGTACATTTGATTACAGTAATCCTATCAATAATAAGGATGTTTTAGAATGTGTGTGTGTGTTCAGGGATGTTTTTGTATCCTGGCTGCAGGAGCTTAGTGATGCTTTTCCCTCATCAATACCAGCATGCTCTGGAGACATGGCCCTCTGTAGATGCTGACATTGCCTGTCCCCTCCCCTCCCACCACACACACACACACACACACACACACACTACTCCTCTTTTAAATAATTTCCTAGCACCTTAATCACAGCTAAGCCACTAACTGATCGATGACAGATATGAGGAGCAACTTCATGCTCCTCAAGCATGCTAACAGGGTTCTATTCTTTTCATCTATTTATTTATTGTCTCTCGTTTTGGAGATAATATTTTCTCTCTGTTAACAGGCCTCTAGATGCTGGTCGGGTATTAATTAAAATCGAAATACTAAATATTGATTGATACGTTATCAGTGCATAGCAGTTGGTCCTCAGGCTATTGATCCGCCCTGTGATTTATTATCATATTTAAGAAAAATCATTTTGTGTGATTATAAGAGGTAATGGACTTTTAGTGAGGGTTGTAATTCTTGTTTGTATCATGTTTGTTGTGCGGGAGGCGGGAGACGATTTCTCAATCGCAGTCGGAGATCACCGATATCCTTGGAGCTGCTCTCCCTTGCGTAAAAGAAAGATCCTGGCCTGTGTCATTGGGAATAATGGGTATTGGGATTACCTCTTTAATCACAACAAAGATTAACAGATGGTATGAGAGCAGTTATTAGCAAACATCTTGCACTCATCAAATCAATAAGTTGATTTGTAATCAGGTTGTTGGTGGGTGTAGGTGGAAAGGGGAGCCGGGGACTGTTCCCAGTGAAAGATCCTGGCAATCAGGCTTCTGTGTAGCAATTACCTCTCAGCAAAATAGATGCTCTTCCTCTTCAATCTGGCAGGCCTCCAAAACACAAGGCAGACAGATAGGAACATGGAACATTAACACACCGACACATACACTGCATGAGTAACCCTGTTTCGGAAACACCCTCGGATGCGATATGTGATTGATACATTTCCATGTCAGTATCAGAATATCTCATGACGTTGTGAAGTGTCCCTGTGAAATGCGAGACCGGTGTCTCTATGTTCTTAGAAAACAAAATGGCAAACGCTGCACGCTTCCGTGAGGAGTTAACGTCACTATAGATTTGAAAGACGAGGACTCCACAGCCAAGTGTAAGAAGTGATACTGGATTACATTCTCCATGGCGAGAGAGTTATTGTTGAGCTTATTGTTATTGTTGAATGTATGGTTATTTTGACACTTGGTTATTGTTGTTACTGTTGTCCCGTTGACAATTTTGATTCTCAATTTTTATTTTTTATATTGTTAATATCCAAAATAAGCTTTGGCAATATGTACATTGTTACGTCATGCCAAAAAACAAATTTAATTGAATTGAGAGAGAGATAGCAGACAAAGGGGACCTGGCAAACCCAGACATGAATTCAACAAGTCAAGGACTACTTACAGAAAGCTGTTTCCAGCTGTAGCCTCAGTGACCTGGGCTTTAGCGCCATCATTTTAATAAGGCTTTTGATTCATATACACCACGTTGTTCTAATTGGTGCGGTCTCTTTATCATGGTAATGCTCTACTCTGCCTTTTCACATGCAGAATCCACAGTCCTGTCTGCAGCTCTCTTTTGTTTTTGTTTTGTGTTATTGCATGCTGCACATGTGAATTTCAGACACACAACTGTCCAATATTTTTTTGAAAAGAGACAGTTTTGTTCTCTCTGTGAGAGTTCTGAATACAGCTCGGTTTCTTTTTTTGTATTATATTATACTCGATAATTATATTGTCTCATGCTTGTAGTGACTACAACTAGATGCAAATCAGTAAAAAGGGGAAATTGAAGAAACAAATTCTGTTAAACTTGGGGCGGCAGGTAGCCTAGTGGTTAGAGTGTTGAGCCAAAAACCAAATGTTGCTGGATCAAATCCCTGAGCTGACAAGGTAAAAATATGTTGTTCTACCCCTGAACAAGGCAGTTAACCCACTGTTCCCTGGTAGGCTGTCAATGTAAATAAGAATTTGTTCTTAACTGACATGCCTGGTTACATAAAAAAAAAAAAAAAATGAACTGCCAATTTTCTCCATCTGAGATCATTGCAGTGTTCAATGATTTATGTGGATTAGTCCCATGGCCTTTAGCACTTCACTTCGGTGAGAAACACACTTTTTGCTCTATTCACCGGCTTCCAGAAAACACATTTGTTCACATTGAGTAGTATCAGCTTAAGTGACTTTTTGCTTCTGCTTTTAGGGCACCCAGGGGCTGCCGAGCTTTCGAGCCTTTCAATAGACCCTACTTGTTCGCATTGAAACCCACCTCCGTGGTAGAGACCAAGGGAGTTCAATTAAACATGGCTGATGCCGGATAAGGTAATGTGGATTGAAAGGAAACAGTCATTGGAGGAGAGCTCGCAGAAACACACATTTTCCACCTTAGCGGATTGGTGCATTCATTACAACAAGAACTAACTACTCATGCGTGAAGAATCTATGTTGGCAATCGCTCTCCTTCATTCTCTCTTTCGCACTCTTTCTCAGACACCACACACACACGCACACATGCACGCACGCACACACACAAGCGTGTGCACACACAAACGTAGTTAACCCCTACCCTCTATAAACAATGACTTAATGTTGTGATATTAATTTCTAATAAAACACACGGTTAGTTAAGTCACCTGAGCACTATCCATCCCTCCCTACACTGTCAGATATGCACTTACCAGGATTGAACAAGGCCAATGGTGCCAAAACAATGACAGTCCGGGGTAACTGATGCTGTTTAAAAATTCAAAGGCCTCTATTGAACAGACAATGTGGCACACATATCACTGGTCTAGAGACCCCAGATCCCTGCCCCCAATGGTCTGCCTCCTGTCCAACACAGACAGTCTCTCAGCCACACTATCTTCGACCACTTTAGGAACATCTCTTATGCTAACACGCCTCTCTTTACGCTAGACGCCTCAGATTTAAATTGGGTACGTTTAGCATCACATACTGTGTGTGCACTTTACGTTACAATTGTGAACAGGGAATTGTCACTATGCTGAATGTTGGTGTATAAAACATCAACTGTCATTTTCCACAAGTCCCTCTTCGTTATTTCACATCTCTTAATATTGATTAAACAAACAATCGCAAAATGATTTATAATGTCCTTGTCAATTTTTTTCCCTGAAATACACTTACATGTTGAAGACTGAAACTCGCAAACTATTTTAGATGCGTGTGCACGCACACAAGTACACACAGGAAGACACACACAGACGAAAATGCAGGGAGACACACATAAGCACACACGCACCGGGTGTCACTTGTCGAGTGGTTAATATCTTTCCAAGGTCAGGCCTGGCAAGGAATTTCAATGCGATTAAGTGTCATCATTGAGGCTTTAGCCCTTTTCTGCTCATTGTTCTTGGAAATGGCATTAGAGCCACAGCTGACCAGACCAAGGCCTCAAAGTAATTGCTGTACAATCTCTCCTCCACACCGGCTACGTTCCTTCAACGCTGGATATATCTAACGGCCACCTCTACCACACACATATACTCCATACACACGTATGCATGCACACACGCACAGATGTGTACACACACATGCAAGCACCCACTTGCACGCACACACACACACACACACACACAAACACAGATGTGTACACACACATGCAAGCACCCACTTGCACGCACACACACACACACACACACACACACACACACACACACACACACACACACACACACACACACACACACACACACACACACACACACACACACACACACACACACATTATGATAATGCATTATGCGAATCGCTGTAAAATAGTTATTAAATTCAGTTATGCACTAGTGTCTTTAATGCAGTCACTGCATGAGAATCTGACTGGTTAAGTTAAGGGCTAAGGTTTGGGATAGGGTTAAAAAACAGAAACAACTTGACGGTTAAGTTTAAGCATTACTTCTGAATGGTTAAAGGAGGCAGGCAAAGGTCTCCACAAAAAAACATAACACTACATAATAATGCTAATTTAGGCTTCATTAAATAAGTCTCAACAACATTTTTGTCTTTGACTACATTTTAGGTGTAATTTCTGCTTTTTGGTAAAGATGTCATTTTCTGGGCATAGAATGCAAGGATTACGTCATTTGAAGGCAAAAATAAAAGAATAATGGCTTACTGCAAGGAACACAAGCTAGAGACAAGGCTTTTATGAGTCATTTTCTGGATGAGAAATGATACTGATATGATGTGAGAAGACACTTGTGTATCTGGGAAATAAACATGTACGTCAACAATAATTACTCATATGCAAATAATGGGATATGATCAAGCTAGTTAGATAGCTATAGCCAGACAGTGTATTTTAATTGATAAGACTTGTTGTATGACACAACACATGTACACTGAACTAAAATATAAACGCAACATGTAAAGTGTTGGTCGCATGTTTCATGAGTTGAAATAAAAGGTCCCAGAAATGTTCCATACACACAAAAAGCTTGTTTCTCTCAAATTTCGTGCACAAATTTCTTTACTACATCCCTGTTTGTGAGCATTTCTCCTTTGCCAAGGTAATCCATCCACCTGACAGGAAAGCATATCAAGAAGCTGATTAAACAGCATGATCACTACACAGGTGTACCTTGTGGTGGGGACAATAAAAGGCCATTCTAAAATGTGCAGTTTTGTCACACAACACAATGCCACAGATGTCTCAAGCTTTGAGGGAGCACGCAATTGTCATGCTGACTGCAGGAATGTCAACCAGAGCTGTTGCCAGGTCATTGAATGTTCATTTCTCTTACATAAGCTGCCTCCATCATTGTTTCAGAGAATTCGGCAGTACGTCCAAATTGCCTCACAACCGCAGACCACGTGTAATCACGCCAGCCCAGGACCTCCACATGCAGTTTTTTCACCTGAACACAATTGCATTTTTTCGATGGCAATTTGAATACACAGAGATACTGTGACGAGATCCCGAGGCTTAAGCAATTGCATTTTATCGGTGGCAATTTGAATGCACGGAGATACCGCGACGAGATCCTGAGGCCCATTGTCGTGCCATTCATCCGCCGCCATCACCTCATGTTTCTGCATGATAATGCACGGCCCCATATCGCAATGATCTGTACACAATTCCTGGAAGCTGAAAATATCCCAGTTCTTCCATGGCCTGTATACTCACCAGACATGTCGCCTGTTGAGCATGTTTGGAATGCTCTTAATTGACGTGTACCACAGCGTGCTCCAGTTACCGCCAATTTCCAGCAACTTCGCACAGCCATTGAAGAGGAGTGGGACAACATTCCACAAGCCACAATCAACAACCTGATCATCTCTATGCGAATGAGATGTGTCGCGCTGCCTGAGGCAAATGGTGGTCACACCAGATACTGACAGTTTTTTTTAACCACTCCCCTACCTTTCTTTTTAGGTACCTGTTAATGCATATCTGTATTAACAGTCATGTGAAATCCATAGATTCGGGCCTAATGAAAATCCTTGAAATTGTTGCATGTTGTCTTTATATTTTGTTCAGTGTACAATGAATGTTAGCTAGCTAGCTAGAAATATTGTTTCCCACAAAGTAAACCATCTAGCCATTGGTGCTGCAGCCAGCAAGCTAACTAGCTAACCAAAATGTGGCTAACTACCACATGAAAATAATTCAGCAAATTTGACCATATATAGCTAGCTAGTCCCTTTCTGACAATTGTACTGTGGACACAAGGTTAGCTAGCTGGATAGCTAGCTAATAAACATTAGCTATCCCAACTGTGGCTTAGCTAGCCAAGAACATCCATGCTCATGATCTTCCCTGGTGAATTTGCATAAACCCGCCTGACGCGAATGTCACAGTGCAGCACTAGTGAAAATGGAAAACTATTTTGATATCCTGGCACCGGATTAATTCCTGACTGGAATAGCTGGTCCAATGTGAAAGAGTTCCGATTTTTTTTCTCTCAACAGTACAATATCCAGCAGGTGAGCAGATTGTGCACTAAAATCCGGTAACTTTGAACCATCATTTCCAAGCATTCCAAAGGAGCATGTTGACAGGTAGCCATGCCTCTTTGAGTGTTATATCAAGGATACAACATCTACCTTGACCATTATATTACTGTAGATCATTTTATGATGTATTTAGCTGTTGTATGTAGAAAGGTTTGGGAAAAAAGGGACACCTTTGCCTGTGACCTGTAAATTAAGGTTTGGAATAGGTTTTACAACAAGAAAACTAAAAGCGAGTGCCTAGCAATGTATGCTAGAGTGCTTTTATATATTTTTTGCCCCTAGTGGCTGTTATTCACGTAATCTCCCGATGGGGACCTGGATGAACGTGTGTGTGTGTGTGTGTGTGTGTGTGTGTGTGTGTGTGTGCGCGCGCGCGCGTGTGTGTGTGTGCGCGCGCGCGCGCGCGCGTGTGTGTGTGTGTGTGTGTGTGTGTGTGTGTGTGTGTGTGTGTGTGTGTGTGTGTGTGTGTGTGTGTGTGTGTGTGTGTGTGTGTGTGTGTGTGTGTGTGTGTGTGTGTGCGCTTGTGCGCGTGTGCATGTGTGCGCATGTGTTGATACACAGTTATCTCTTTACATCACGAGCACAGATAGCTGCCCCAACACACGCTCGCACACACACAAACTGCTTCATCTTAAAAGAGATGCCCCTGAATTCATGCCTGCGAAACTCACAGCATTATTTCGTATTCAGTCACTCGTCGCTGAAATCTTTTTTTCTGTAGTAATGCCAGAATTTGACATGTACAACTTAGCAATAAAGATAAGAGCACAACTAAGAGCACAACTATGACACTCTAAATGTGGTGAAAATATACAGGACTAAGGGAACTTTGACTACTCCCATTTCTCAGTCAAGAGTATAGTACGAGTCAGGATTGGGGTCAATTCCATTTCCAGTCAATTCAGAAAGTAAGCCAAATTCAAATTCTAAATGTTCCTCGTTGAAAAGCATTGAAGAGAATTGGAATTTCTGTGTACTTCCGAATTGACTGGAACTGAAATGGAATAGATACCAACCCTGGTCCGATTATAATCCGCCATAGCCCTTACCCCTGGGACAAGGATCAGAATCACACTATGATGAAACTGACACATTGCGTTACGTGACATTACATGCCACAGGAAGAACAACGTCAAGTGTCCGGTATAACCTTTTCACACTAGACTCTCCTCTTTCCACTTTCATTCTAAAAAACTGCTCTTCTTGCTACCTCTGTGTCAGTGACTCTGATCATCCCTGAATGTTCTCTGCCATCCTCTTTTGCCCTGCCCTCTCTTTGTTTGGCTTTCACTATCCCCCCCCAAAAAAACTATATTTTGCCAACTCATTCATACTGTATCTTTGTCTTCAGGGGCGCTTCATCTCTTGTTTCTCCACACGTGCCACAATATTGTCTGACACTGACAGATCCACCGAATATGTTTTGTTTGTGTGCTGAGCTGGTAACACAGGGGTCCTGTCAATGCGCCTGGTTGCATTTGGTGCACTGCCTATCACAACCAATTTGACACGTTGTTCTTTCTTGGAAACGATGAACATTTCACTGCGTCTCGCGTTCCAAGGTAAAGTCCAATTACACCCAAGCTACAAATTGAATTACAGTAGCAGATTAAATTGGTCAATTCAATTCATTTTAATTAGGCTTGATTGGGCCAGTCAGATCAAATTTTACTCATCTCCTGTACAAGACCTTTGTTTCATTTTAGTTCATCTTGCCTAATTTGAAACAGGGTAAACATAAATCAAATCACTTAATACTGATTATGCTATGACATCTGATAGGTAAATCAGACAGTATTGTTAATATAAATATACAGCCAAATACCTAGCAAGCTAGCACACAGTGTTGCTAACTAGCAAGCTAGCTAGTTAGCCAGCACACAGTGTCACCCCAGCCTCCCGCCTGCTGTGCTAGAGTGAGGCGGGGGCGACCGGTACACAATGTAATTCACCCCCGTTTGTCGGGCATACTCAAAAGTGTCACACAGGCATGCAGATGTGGTGCTCGTGGGGGTTCATGCAGGAAACAATGGGATGCTCGGGGACACAGGAATGCCCCAAATTGCGTGCTGCAGTTGCACACTATTGCAAGGATCTGGCAACAGGTGTGTGTGTGTGTAACCGATGCGAAATGGCTAGCTAGTTAGCGGTGGTGCGCGCTAATAGCGTTTCAATTGGTGACGTCACTCGCTTTGAGACCTTGAAGTAGTGGTTCCCCTTGCTCTGCAAGTGCCGCGGCCTTTGTAGAGCGATGGGTAACGATGCTTCTTGGGTGACTGTTGTTGATATGTGCAGAGGGTCCCTGGTTCGCGCCCGAGGGGATGGACGAAAGTTATACTGTTACGTGTGTGATATGTACAGTGCCAGTCAAAAGTTTTGACACACATACTCATTCCAGGGTTTTTCTTTATTTTTACTATTTTCTACATTGTAGAATAATACTGAAGACTTCAAAACTATGAAATGACACATAAGGAATCATGTAGTAAGCAAAAAAGTGTTAAACAAAATATTTTAGATTCTTCAAATTAGCCACCCTTTGCCTTGATGACAGTGTTGCACACTCTTGGCATTCTCTCAACCAACTTCATGAGGTAGTCACCCGGAATGCATTTCAATTAACAGGTGTGCCTTGTTAAAAGAAAATGTGTGGAATTTCTTTCCTTCTAATGCGTTTGAGCCAATCAGTTGTGTTGTGACAAGGTAGGGGTGGGATACAGAAGATAGCCCTATATGGTAACAGCTCAAATAAGCAAAGAGAAATGACAGTTCATCATTACTTTAAGACATGAAGGTCAGTCAATCTGGAAAGACCCAGAGTTACCTCTGCTGCAGAGGATAAGTTCATTTGACTTACCAGCCTCAGAAATTGCACCACAAATAAATGCTTCACAGAGTTCAAGTAACAGACATCTCAACATCAACTGTTTAGAGGAGACTGCGTGAATCAGGCCTTCAGGGTCAAATTTCTGCAAAGAAACCACTACTAAAGTACTCCAATAAGAAGAAGAGACTTGCTTGGGCCAAGAAACACAAGCAATGGACATTAGACCGGTGGAAATGTGTCCTTTGGTCTGGAGTCCAAATTGGAGATTTTTGGTTCCAACCACTGTGTCTTTGTGAGACGCGGTGTGGGTGAACTGATGATCTCCGCATGTGTGGTTCCCACCGTAAAGCATGGAGGAGGAGGTGTTATGGTGTGGGGGTGCTTTTCTGGCTACACTGTCTGTGATTTATTTAGAATTCAAGGCACACTTAACCAGAATGGCTACCACAGCATTCTCCAGCGATACGCCGTCCCATCTGGTTTGGGCTTAGTGGGACTATCATTTGTTTTTCAACAGGACAATGACGTAACACACCTCCAGGCTGTGTAAGGGCTATTTTACCAAGGAGAGTGATGGAGTGCTGCATCAGATGACCTGGCCTCCACAATCACAATCCTTCAAGACTGTTCGAAAAGCATTCCAGGTGAAGCTGGTTGAGAGAATGCCAAGAGTGTGCAAAGCTGTCATCAAGGTAAAGGGTGGCTACTTTGAAGAATATAAAATATGTTTTGATTTGTTCAAGACTTTTTTGCTTATTTCATGATTCCATGTGTTATTTCATAGTTTTGATGTCTTCACCATTATTCTACAATGTAGAAAATAGTAAAAATAAAGAAAACCCTTGAATAAGTAGGTGTTCTAAAACTTTTGACGGTTAGTGTATATATGTGTGGGTGTGTGTCTCTGTGTGTTTGTGTACGCTTGCATGCACAGCCAGGTCACCCTTGATACAAGTAAGTATTCGACTTCCATTCATTTCGGGAGGGGATGTGTAAAGCGGTCACTAGGGGCAACAGTGAGCACTTTTACCTTCAAGTAAATTTAGGTTTTGCTAGGGCTTTGTGGATGGGGTTGGTGGATGAGCATCTGCCTCTAATTAGGTAGTATCCTAATTATCCCAAACCTTGACCTTTACCTTGACCATTCGGAGTTAATGCCTAACCTTAAGAATTTAATTCCTGAACTTAACCTTAAACACTTCGAAATTTTACTTTTGGAACAACTTCGAAATGTGACTTTTGAGAAACATGGGGATGAATGTCTAAATCTGTGCCTGTGAGAGCTGAGGTTGTGGTGTGGTGTCCTGAAATTGAAACAATAACCACAGATTTAAATATATCAAGCAAATAGATTCCGAGTTCCATGACATGAACTGGTATGTGTCTGTTATATAATACAAAATAATTTAATAAAATAGACCACTGGGGTAATCTATGTACTGGATATTGTAATATATTTAATCAACAAAGCCCAGCAAGACAATTTACTTCAAAGCTGTGGCCTATGCTGAAATGTTTAGCCCCAGACAAAACTATGCGCATTGGTGAGGGAGGTGGCTTGTAAAACGCATCCTATCAGATTAGAAATCACAATAACACAAGTCGCAGCAACGGGAACTCTCTCTGTGCTTTAGCAAATTTGAGACATGAATAACGAAACATTGACTACTGCGGATATTCGTCTCAAAATACCGTGATGAATCATGACGTATTACATCCAACAGATAAATGACCACCCCACACCAACACGTTTCTGTTACAACACAGCTACATAGGATAAATGACGAAGATTACTTTAATTAGCTTATTCGTCACTATGCATGCAATAGGCTACGTCCCCTTTACAACGACTAGGACTGTAAAGCAACACTTTACCTTCAAGTCCCATTGTAACAGTCTCGCGGCCCCCTGTGTATCCTTTGAAGTAGATACTGTAGGCTAGTAGATATCTGTTCAGCGCAGGGTGTTTGGAAAAAGTATGGAATAAAAGTCAGCCGGTACATTTTATGTTAACAATACAGTACTAGCAGTAGAAGTGCCCTGTTCTTACCTTACGACACAAATCCAAGGGGAAAGGACTAAAACGATTGTTTGGGTGATTACATGTTTCTTGTTTGCCTCATTCCCTCCCTCCCTTTTACCAGCGCACTCTCCCTCAAGGAGCGGATACAGACAGAGTGCACGGTTAATAGCATATATGCAACACACATTTTATTGTAAACCTAATACAGTCATCATTAGGCTAACAGTGTTAAAAGGCAGAAGAGTTGTATTTCCGTATCAGGTTTACAAAATAGTTATACGTATATTTAATGCATGTGTTTGGTAGGCTATTCGTGTTATTGATAATGTCCATATGTTTTTAATCCAACGCCAACTAAACCACACATTTACCAATCCTAATTTTCCATTTATTAAATAAATATCCAACTCAATCTCCAAAGAAAACGACTTAACTGTCCACAACTGCATCATAAGAAAGGTGACAGGAATGGCGTTTTGGGTGAAGGAGTGGGCGGGAGGAACAGGGTATTAGGCTATTTTAACGTGATGAATGAGTGGACCAAGTTACTTGGCAAGTGCCTCCCACAGTGCCAGTCTCACGCAGGTGAAGGTTACGGTAGGTTTGAACTAGAACAGTGTTGTCATTTTTAGGAGCGGCGTGTAGCCTAGTGGTTAGCGTGTTGGGCCAGTAAACGAAAGGTTGCTGGATCGAATCCCCGAACTGACAAGGTAAAAATCTGTCGTTCTGCCCCTGAACAAGGCAGTTAACCCACTGTTCCCCGGTAGGCCGTTCTTGTAAAAAGGATTTTGTTCTTAACTGACTGGCCTAGTTAAATAAAGGTTAAAAAAAATATTCGGAGATTTTTATGGAGACGCGTGCGCCCACAGGCTACATCAATCAAAAACGCACGTCGAATTAATTAACAATTTCAACATAAGCCTCTCCAGTCGACAATACTACTGATCCAATTGTGTCTTCCTTTCACACAAGGTGTGTGTGTACAGGATTAAATGGCATTTTGTATCTTTTCTTTTCCTTTCATCATCAGCGAAGTAAAGATTAGAGAGGAGATTGTGAGAGCTCCCTTTAGAAGGCACCAGGGGATCTTCATTCCTCTGCCTTTGTGATGATATTGATGATGATGATGGCCAAGTGGACAGTTTGATTTTTTGTGTGGCGAGCTAGTTATAAAGAATCAATATTATATCAAGGGGTAACTTTCGTGATAAAGGACTTTAGCCACTCTAGCTATTCATCATAAGTCTGTAGCAAGCAGATAGGTCAAAAGAAATTATATTGCTCTAAAGAGTCTGCCTTCTTATCTCTCTATACCAGGGGAATGGAGGACACGCCGATCGATACAGTAGCTGCGGTATACTCCTTGCAATTATCAATAGCTGATTTTGTCTTCCCATGGCTGCATCTATTAATACCAGATAATAACATCCTTTTGGACATAACTTCTAAGGGGATGATGGAATTTTTTAAAAAGTTTGCTCATTGGATGACCTTGTTGTCAATGAAAATGTATCTCACTACATGTTAGACACAGGGGAAAAGACCCAGCCCAATGCAATGAAAAATACTCAGCTGTAGGCCTATCTTGATAGCAAACACAGAGGATGCTCTAACAAGGTGCACTATAGGAAATAAAACGATATAAGCTAAGAATGTCATTTCTAATCTTATTTCTTAGGTTAACTGACATATGTTAAGGTATTAACCTACATTATCAGATCATTTACATTTGGTTGATATGCTGCTGTTTGATTTGGGGACAATAGGAAAACTGCACTTTTATTGATGTAATTGTTGAGAAAGATTAAATTGCATTTTTTCGGGGGTGGGGCGGGATATATATAAAGGGCTATACAGAATTTAACAGTAAGGAAATATTCAAGTGTTAGAATGGTATCCATGCACGACGGGGATACGCTCATTGATGTTCGTTTCTGCATCAGGGAAGAGAAACAAACTGATAGTCTACTATGATATGAAAAATAACTCAACGAATTATTACTTACCGTTTTCTATGTGATTAACACAATCTGACTTTTGAAAATCAGAAGGAAAAAAATGCTTGACATCAAGCCATGCAGGGATTGACAAAATATGTCAACACAGGTGTTTGTCACTCATACAGTCCTTCCCCCGAATGAACCCCTCCCAACCCGCCCCAAATCCCACCTTTGCAAAGTAGGCTACTAGGCTACAATGTAAATCACCATTTGCAAGAAAATGTAGCCAGGGCATGTTTATTTAACACAGGTGAACACTGAGGAAGAGAAAAAAACACACATTAATATTATTTCACAGATGAAATTACATTATTGGTTGTTTGTTATAGCCTATCAGGAACTGGAGCTGAACTAAAACACGTTGCACACCAAAAATTGAATTGTAGACTTCTGCAAATAAACGCTCTTTGTGGATAATAACGCTCTTTTTAAAATGCATTAATATTGCACCAAAAGGGGGTGAAGTAGGCCTCCAGCACAGCATCACCGAAGTCAAATGTACAATGACATACAAATGAACTCTTTGTGTCAACACAATGTTTTCTTCCACGTTATGTACAAAAATTAAAATTAGGCCTATATGATAAAATATAGAGCACATTGTTCG